>NW_019102075.1:0-3498 GCF_001856785.1 Myzus persicae | reverse complement strand
CTATATTACGGGATTAAAAACCTGTAATAATATTTTTAACGATTTATTATAATACTTCAAGTTGCATTCAAGTAAAGAAAAATACATTTTTAATTATTTGGATGATTAAATTTAATAAAAAATTAATTCTATGTAATAAACATTTAAAATGTTGTACAATAATTGTTAAGATAAAAAGTTATATCCACTATTACCTTTTTGGTGTTATTATAAATTAAAACTTCTTCTTTGTATTAAAGTATTTTGGCATTATAAAATAAGTTCGGATTGCAATTGGATTTATGACGGTTAGACTTTAAGTGCACTTTATGACGCCAAATACTCCCCTTTTAACCGTCTTAAAGATTTTTTTCATTTAAACGCTGCTGAAAAACACAATATTTATTTTAAAATAATTGTAACCTAAATGCACATACGCGGGAAACTGAGAAACCGTTTCTTTGCAACAAATTCAAACATTTATATTAAAAGAATGGTATGAAACAGGCATATATAAAATGTAAATAAAAGTAATAAAAATACTTTATACATTTAGATTTAATTAAATACGAACAAAGTACCAAGTCAAATTATATTTTAATTGAATTGTATTTTTAGATTAATTGATATAAATACAAAATATAATTTTACACAATATTAGCCACAATCGGGGAGTTATACCTACCATAATTAAATTACTATTAAAAAAACTTTTTTTCTACGTCCGTATAATCGTTTATTTTTTCGCATGAATAATATTTCAAAAAATTATTTAATTGCATAATAACAATTAAAACTTTTGTTTTTATAATAAATACTTGATTATTTTAAGGCATTATACATTTCTGTGATTAAAAACTGCAAAGAGAGTGGATTACCTATTTGTTTTTCGCCGTTCGGGATCAAAACATACCAACTGGATGTTGATATTGCTGCAGTTTATCTCTAATGTAGAGATGTCAGTTGGAAAATTACTTAATATATTTTTCACGTTCATTTTTATACAAACATGTATAATAACCTGTATACTTGCACTTTAATGAGACGTCCGAAGAAATGATACATATTTTTTGTATAGTCAACGCATACACGCATACACTCGAATAAACCTGAATGGTGAACCCTTCCTTTTGTGATTCAACATTATTTAGATTGTCCGTATGATAATGCGCACGACGATGGTCCATTGAGTATAAGCTCTAAGGGCGCACTTGAGAAATTCTTTGAAGGATTTCTGAACATTTCCATAAGACCATAATATTATACAGTAGGCAGGTAGGCAGGTAGGTAGGCACGTACAGTATAATACAGAAGAAATAATAATAATAATAATAATATTAATAAACTGGTTATTAGGTGCATCGATCGAGGCGTAATTTCGACAAAATACCAAGTCCTCGTAGTTTACAGTCAGAGTTTTTTTTTTCAGAACAATACCGTTCATACGTTGACGTTTATTTTTTATTATAACACGCAATACCTGGCATTTGGTTCCATGGTTCGGAACGAGTTATTTGAGTACGCTACCCGACAAACGATTATAGGTGCGTTTTAGCCGCGGAGCTGGTGTATTACAAAACGTGGTATTTTCTAGCATAGAATATCTCTCTACATTTCACAAAACTAGTATTATTTCCTGTACCTATATTATGTTATTATATTTTTGTGTTCCGCCTAGAATGGATTTATTTTCTTGACACAAATCATGTTGACCACGGAGAACGGAATGCGAAAACCTGCGTGTCACCTTCCGCAGAAGGCTGCCAATAAGTACCTGCCAACTGGTACAACTAATATAAACCTATTCGGACAATCCACGATGGCTGAGAGTTAATGTGTGCTTAGCTTCGGGCTAGTCAAGTAATATTTAACTTTTGTTAAAAAAAAGACAATGGTCAAACTGCATTTAGGTTCAAAAAAGGGTTTTCAACAAAAATGTTAGAAAAGTAAACTTAATTTAAACATTATTAAAATACTAACTTTTCTCCCAGCTTAAAATGTTATCATTGGCATACTAATTATTATTTTTGTATAATTTTTAATTGTATGTGTATGACTCATGAATAGGTATTACCTAAAAATTATAAAATTGTATTATTAATTATATTTTGTAAAATGTATAAGAAAGCTAATAGTACATGACATAATATTTCGAACAAAACCATATATATTTATAAAAACGTGTTTGAAATAATTTGTGAAAAGTGCAACGAATTGTTAGGTAACCTAGATAAGACTTAATATTATTACGTCAAATTTATAACATTTTTATTAATACACCTTTTTTAACCATAGTGCTGTTCAACTAGTAACTATTTTTACCCAAGTGCAGTTCGACCGTTACCTTTTTTTAAATCAAGTGCAATTCGACTTAACCCCTTCAGCTGACAAGGGTTGTATTTAATCGTTCGATAATACTCGTTCACTCGTTCTGAGTTCAAATATCCGTAATAGGTACCTAATAATATATATATTCGCTATAATAATATACCTCAACACAAACACTTAATAGTAGGCAGTCATAATAATAATGATAATAATAATAATAATAATAATATCATAATAATAAAATGCACAAGACATAACTGATAAATTATTGTAATTATTAATTGTGAGGGGCATTTTGTTTTCCGTACAGAAATTTATATAATAGTTTGAACGTGAGTCGTAGGTACACACGCTTTTATTTCTCTCGTTTTTCAACGCTTGCGATTAAACTATATTATTACAGAATGCTATTTTTCAATTATTATAATAGCGTTGAGTTGTATGTTTTAAATTGCATTTAACACGTCAAAAAACACGTCTAAGTGATATTATTATAATTGCAATATGGGAATCTAAGGTTACAACAGAATCGTTCCTTACCTGTGTGTGTGTTTGTTATGTGTGTGTGTAAGTATACTTTGTAAGAATATTTAAATGCGCTAACAATTTAAATTACTCGCAAGTCGCGTTATTATGGTCATTACACGACGTGGAAAACAGTAACAATAGAAAAAAAAAGAAAAAAGCCGAACGAAATGAAAGAAAAATACAATAATTAACATGTAAACTTACCTACCTACATTTGTTTGCCGCTGTGATTGTTTTGCACAATTAAAGTGGTACGTTATTTTTCAATTACTAATGTTAATGAATGAGGAAGTCTCGTTAGAACAACAAAATTGTTTTACACAAAAACACAAAATTGGTAGTGTGATGATAATATTATAATAGGGACGGGTTAAGAATTTATTGTTATTACGGCGTCAGAACATAATATTATTCGGTTAGAACGGTCACACACTTCGCGTGATGGACAGCAGCAGCAGTACCTACGCATATTTTTAAATAATATTAATAGTAATCGACAAATCTACATTTCAAATGAATATAATTATTTCCAATTAAAATCGAATTCCTAATATTAACAGCAGCTTTATTACATTTTTTTATTATTATTATTATAGTTATTTATTGTTATTATATTTTTTAAGTATTTCTAATAGTTTCAACTATAGTTTACGTTCTTTCTCT
>NW_019102074.1:0-3577 GCF_001856785.1 Myzus persicae | reverse complement strand
GCCCTTTGGTATTTTCTAACCTAACCAGCATTCGACCTCCGGCTTAAGCGGTTCAAATTTTCAATTGCGACAATACAAGATTATAAGAATACTGAATAAGTCATAAGATTATTAATTAAGATGTGTTCAGCTGTGTGGAATGCTTTCACTAAGTCCGAGTGTGGAACTCGGGCAACTTGTGACATATGTTTCAAAGGCTATTCGAATTCAGGAAATACGACAAATTTATGGAATCATTTAAGTAGTACTCACAAAGCTGAATACCACGAACTAAGAAATTCAAAGAAAAAAGATCAAAGCAATACTATGATCCCGGAAAACGATACACTTGAGTAAGTAATTATTTATAGTATAGTTACTATTTCTAAATTTAATAGGCGTAGATCGTTGGTAGATATTTATTTCTGTATTATATAGTACATAGATACTATTATAATTATAATTTGTAACTTATTATAAATAATTAGGTGGGTACTCAGATTTTAATATTTTTATTTTAGTTTTACAAAACAATTTTCAATCTGTTATTAACTAGAAGTTAGAAGTTAGAACAATAAATAAATTTTATGGATAAATTAACGGTTTGGAAAAAAAATATGGATCAAAGAAGTCTTCCAATTAAGGCACTTTGTCAGTTCAGATTTTAATATACATATATATATATATATATATATATATATGTATATATATTTTTTTGAACTTTTTAAACAAAATATTGTAACTATATAAATTATCCCTTAAGGTAGTGTAAAACTACATATATAATTATTATTTACATAGGTACTGGCGTACTGCTGTAGCAATGTACAATATTATTTTAGGGATTATAAAATGTTCAACTTTTATTGCTAAAGATTGAAAATTTCAAAGTTCCATGTAAATAGGTTATATCTTATATATAATATACAAATTATTTAATTCACAATAATATCTAAAAACTATACTTTGTAATATCATAAGTAGGCTGACTCGCCTACTGACCCGTCTTAGCTCAGAATCGTTTATCTTATATACCTAATGATTAAATGATATTATAACATTTATATCATTGGATTCAAATTTAACATAATCCATTACAGTTACTTGTAACCTACTGTACAACAGAGCGACACCCACTTGCCCATCTTTTTTTTAAATTTAATTAAAAAAATGTTATATTACTATATAATTTTAATGATTTTTTTTATTTCATAGTTAAATATTACATTAAAATAATAATACACCTATTAAATATATTTAGTAGTAATAGTTAACACTTATACAGTAATACTATAGTACTGATTACTAGTAGTACTTATAAAAACAGTATGTGAATTTACGATTTACCTAAAATCACAAAATTTTCTAAAAGCAATACAATCATTATATAGCCATATAGGTAATCTGGTGATATGCAATATGTATATTGTATCATACTTTATTATAATATTATTACAATAAGTATAAATCATATATGTATAATAATTTTAGGATAATAAGTTTTCAAAGTAATTAAGTTTGAACAATTTGCATTATTATTTTTAGATTAACATCATCACAAGATACATTAGAATTAACTGATTCGTCCTCCTCAGAAGTACCATATAATAGTAACTGTCAAAATAATGTAACCAAGAAGTCTAAATTTGAACCTAAACAATCATCTATGAAGTCCTTCACTTTAACTCCAAATTCAAAACTGAAATTGGATAAAGTTCTGGCATATTTCATTTCTGTTGATATGATGCCTTATAATTTGGTAGACAAAGAAGGATTTAAACTATTTGTCAACTCTTTAAATCCTAGTTATCGACTGCCTAGTCGAACCACATTGTCTAATAGAAAAATTCCAGATCTATTCAAAGAAACTAAAATGAAAGTGGAAAGCATTTTATCTAGTACAACATTTTTATCTTTGACAACTGATTGCTGGACATCTGTAGCACAAAAACCATTTATAGCTTTAACTGGACATTTTATGGATAAAAGTATGAATTTAGGTAAAAAATTATAATTCAATGTAATATAAAATAACATATAAATAATTATAATAATAATACATAAATACATTTTATAGAAACAATATGCCTTGGGTGTCAAGAAATGTCAGACAATCATACAGGAGAAAATTTGGCAGATGCTATACAGCTAATCTTACTAGAGTATGATCGAGAAATAAATGTTGGTATTGGAGCGATAACAACTGATAATGGGGCTAATGTATTAAAAGCAGTAAATAATGTATCAATTTCACATGTTTCTTGTTTTGGACATAGCTATAATATAGCTATAAAAAGAGTTTTCAACTTAGATCAAGTTAAAACTGCTGTTAATAAAGTTAAGGCAATTCAGAACATTTTTGGTTATAGTTGGACGGCCATTAGAGAATTGTCCATTGAGCAACGACGCTATGGGTTACCAACTGTGAAATTTCCAACATATTCAAAAACAAGGTGGTGGTCATTGTTAGACCTAATAGAAATAGCCATATCTCAAGAATTAGCATTAGCATCATTTCTAAGAAGTTATAAAAATGGCATTCACAAAGACAAAATGTATAATGAAGAAGAAATGATTGTCTTAAAAACATTAATACATGTTTTACAGCCTATTCGACAAATTTCAGACAATCTTGCAGGTGAAACATTTGTAACAGCATCGGCAATTATACCAGTCATAAAAATTGTAGAAAATAAACTAACAGAAACCGCAACTAATGATAATGAAATTAATATTGATCAAACATTGAAAAAAACAGTTCTTCAAACAATAGTTGATTTGCTTCATGTTCGTTACAATAATAATGATATTTTAAAAATTTGTACAGTGCTTGATCCTAGATTTAAGTTTGACGTGATTTCTTTGGAAACTCATGATGCAGAAACCTCAGCAATAAAAACTCTTATTAAAGAAGAATGTATTGAAGCTTGGGAATATTGGATAAAAACTTCAAATAATACATTAATTATTGATTCCGAACCACGAACAAAAAAACAAAATGTAGGATTGACCGCAATATTTGATACATTTAATCATACACAATCTACTGATAGAGTATGTATTTTTTGTAATTTAATTTTTATAATTTTAAAATCAAAGTATTGCAGTAGGTTGTGTATTAATAATAATACAATTTATATCATGTTATAGGAAATTTCATTATCTGATGGAATTGATAAAGAGATTGACGCCTATTTTCAAGTTCCAAAAATACCATGCAATCAAAGCTCTTCGACATGGTGGTTTTCAAATGGAAGTATGTTTCCAAAGCTTCATATTATGGCTAGAAAATACTTGTGTATACAAGCTACAAGTGTGCCCAGTGAACGAGTCTTCAGTAGAGCTGGAAATATTGTTACGGATCATAGAGCATCATTAAGTGATGAACACTGCTCACAACTGATATTTTTATCTATGAACAAGAAGTTCATAGATAAACCGTTTTTTTAAAAATTGTATACGTCATATTACATCTTATAAAAATATAATACAAAGAAGTTTCTTGTAATCTTGTATTCTTGTCTGTCTAGAATAAATCTTATGTCCTTGAAACATAGAAAGTTAACTTACGCCTTAATTAAGAAATGTACTTTTTTAA
>NW_019102073.1:0-3581 GCF_001856785.1 Myzus persicae | reverse complement strand
TATTGGATGGTTTTCAGTAAAAAATTATGTCAATTGATTCTTAGAGGCTTAGGGGAAACCTGGGTAAGACGGGACATCGGGTAAGACGGGACATAGTATTATCTCAATAACTAACATAATTACACAATATCTGTCGGGAACACTTATTTTCAGTGTTGGTAACACTGTTAATTTAACGTTTCACATTAATGATAACTATGTTTGATAACGAAAACAAGATGATTTTAAAAAAAGTCGTTTGACAATGTAAATTTTCGTCATTACATCGAAGTTGTTGGGTAAGTACATATTTAATTATTTTTTATTCCGGTACACTAGTATTGTTGTAAATTTTATTGCGCGTTTGCTGGTTTCAATTGTAGTACACTGCGATTGATATTTTTGATTTTAAATGTACTTAAGTAATATAAAGCACAATGAGGCAAGATGGGATATTTTATTAGGTGTAAAATGGGACGTCCCATCTTGTCCTCACTTGGTATTTACTATTTTGTAATAGTTAAATATCAGTATACTGGTATTTTTAATCTCAAGTTTTTCTCATTAAATATTCTTTCTACATTTGTTGCCAAGCATTGATAATAGTTATATATTATTATGTTAAAATAATTATTAAGGTACCTATTATATAGAAACATGGCAAGAATAAGAAAAAGAGTGACAACTAGACAAAACTGGGATTCTGACTCCATGAGCAATGCTGTTTTAGCTGTAATAAATAAAAGTCAAACCTACAGAGAAGCATCAGCAACCTTTAATGTACCTAGAAGTACATTACTAAGAAAGGTAAATACCTATATTTTAATATTTTTTATTACATTAGTCAGACATTTACTCAACTATATGAAAGCATATAGTTTTCCTACTATCATAGTGTTGTACATAAAAATTACTTTTCAGTAAATTGATTACAACAAGCCAAACTAATATTTACACATTGTATTGTACTGTGTCTTAGAACTGAAAGAATTTAATTTTTGGCTTATAGGTAAAAAAATTAAGTAAAGATGCTAAATATGATCCTGCATCAAAAAATTCATTAGGACCCATACCAACCGTTTTTACCATTGCTGAAGAAAAGGAACTAGTTTCATACCTACAACTTATGGAAGGCCGTCTCTTTGGTTTTAGTACAGTTGATTGTAGGAAGTTGGCCTATCAACTTGCTGTAAAAAATAACAAGAAACACAATTTCTCTCACATAAAAGAAGAAGCTGGTTATGACTGGTATAAGGGGTTTATGTCAAGACACCCAGAGTTGTCGCTTAGAAAACCAGAAGCCACATCGGCAGCACGTGCAATGGGTTTTAATAAGCCTGTTGTAATGCAATTTTTCAAACTCCTGGGTGAGCTTATGGACAGATATAAATTCACTCCAGATCGGATATACAATTGTGACGAGACTGGTATTTCTTCAGTCCCCAAAAGCAAAGCTAAAATAATAGCCACCAAAGGCCGAAAACAAGTTGGTTCGATAACATCTGCTGAACGTGGTGAAACTGTGACAGTCGAAATGTGCATGAATTCTGTTGGAAGATATATGCCACCATTGTTTATTTTTCCCAGACAGCGGCATAATATGGACTTCATGAGAAATGCTCCTCCAGGTTCTTATGTAGAATTTCACCCTAGTGGCTGGATGCAGAAATCTATATTTGAACGTTGGTTACAAAACTTCATTACCTTTTCAAATTCATCAAAAGATACTCCAGTATTATTATTACTAGGTTAGTTAATTTAAAAAAGTAGGTACCTACCTATTACATTTTTAATTATTTTACTATTTAATTGTAATACCTAAATAAATATTATATTTATTTTGTTCACAGATGGACACTCCACTCATACCAAAAACATTGAACTCATCAATTTAGCACGTGATAATGGAGTCATTCTCTTATGTTTTCCTCCACACTGTACACACAGACTACAACCACTGGATGTAGGTTTAATGAAACCTCTTAGTGTTTACTACGATAAGGAGATAACTAACTGGCTTCGCAGTCATCCTGGTGAAGTAGTTAATCTAAAGCATGTAGCAGAAATTTTTGGATTAGCTTTTGCTAAAGCTGCTACAATGACAACGGCTATGAATTCATTCAAGTCAACAGGTATTTTTCCTTTTAATCCTGATATATTCCAAGATTCAGATTTTGTTGCTTCTGATACTACAAATGTTGAACCAATGAAAACAATAGAAGTATCACAAGATAAAGAGCTAGAAAATATTTTAAATTTGAAAACAGTTGTATCCCCAATTCAAATATCCAATCCAACACAAACTAACAATATAATGTGCACTGAAGAAATTGAAGGGGGTCAATCAAACCTCATATCTCCAATTACTCCAGTCACAAAAAAAAATACTTCATTTCCACATGTCTCACCAATTGATGTTATTCCTATTCCTCAACAAAGTTATGAGAATAAGCAATAAAAGAAGAGAAATACTAGGGCCAAAGGAAAAACTGCAATTCTTACAGATTCACCATATAAAAACGAGTTACAACAACAGCAACTAAATCAAACGATTAAATTAATTAAAAAAGAAAAATCCGTTAACAGAAAATTATTTAAGAAGCCTAAAACAAAAAAAAAACTAGTAGAAAAACTATCTGATGAAGATGATGACACTGAATGTTTATACTGTGGTCAAACATACATGATGTCAAATGAAGGATGGGTTCAATGTGTAAGATGTAAAAAGTGGGCACATTGTTCATGTGCTGGCGAGGACGATAATGATGACGAACTTTATCATGTCTGTGATATTTGTAAACAATAGACTATTTTACCTACTGTGATAAAACAAATTTGTGTTCCTGGCAAGTAAATATTAACAATTAGATGTTCCTTAGTTATCTTAAGTTATTTTGCTTATATAAAATGTATAACCTAAAGTCATTAGGATTAAGTTTGAAACAAATTGTTTTTTATTTCTTTATAAATTTTAAATTATAATTTTATACCTAAAGTACCTAATAGGATAAAATATTTGAAAAAGTTATTTTATATTATGTGTAACCTAAAAGTCATTAGGATTGATTTTGGAAGGAATTGTTTTTATTATTTTATGAAAGTTTAAATTTAAATTCTAATTTACCGTTATTTTATTATTATACCTAAAGTAATAAGATACAATGTTTGGAGTTGTTTTATAATTTGTTATTTTATATTATATTAATTATGTTATACAATATTATTAAAAAATAATAATGAATATTTCTTATATTATTATATGTGTCCCATCTTGAACATGTCGTGTCCCATTTTACCTCGATAACAGGGTAAGACGAGACACTTTGAGTAAAACAGTTAAAAAAATTCTCAATATTTTCCTAAAACAGTTTTTGGAATTGTTATTGCATATTAAGGTACGTCATAATATTCGTAATGACTTGGAAACATTTTTAACATGATAAGTTATAAATTGTTTATTTTATATGAGTTTAAGTATTAGGTGTCCCGTCTTACCCAGGTTTCCCCTATAGGGTGTTCATTGTTAATGTTTTCAATTCCTATACTTATATAGATATTTACCTAGCTATAAGTTAACTCACAGTTACATTTTTTTCAGCATT
>NW_019102072.1:0-3522 GCF_001856785.1 Myzus persicae | reverse complement strand
CATTGTCACCAATTACAACTGGTGATATCAATGACGTGGTGGGACAAACTTCCGTATCTTCAACGTCATCATCAACGAAATCAATCGTTAGTGACGGCAGTAGTTTTTCTTCAACTTCAACATCTAGTTCAACAACAACAACAACTACGGAATCGACTGTGATAATTGAGAAGAGCACAGAGTTCACTAGCCTGTATCAAGTCGCGCCATGTGATTTGTACAACACATACAAGGGCATCCAAATCTTAAAGGGCCTGGATAATATAACAGTAATAATACAAGCCTAAATATTATCAGCTATTCTAAATTTGAAATAGTATTATTTATTTGATTTGTTCGTATTGCAATCTAATTTATTAGTTTAAAGTGATTTATTTCTCAATGAAATATCAATATTTGCATTATTGTTTTCAGATTAGAAAAGCTTTGTCTGGAAGATATTTCATGCAAAATGCTGTGCCATGTTCGTTCTACGATTACCTTGATGCAAAACCCGGTTTTTTAAGTAAGAACCTTATATTGTGTTTTTGACTGTTCATAATTTATGCATTTGATCCAAAAACAAATTAATATTTAATCGTATCATTGTTTTTTAGATACGGCGTTCCCTTCTTGTTCAATGGAAATAAATTTTGATGATGTATCAATGGAAAAATGGAATTTCAATACTCGTTATATGGTGTTGGAGCGTGGTTACAATATGATGTAAGCTTTAATGCTATGATTTTTATTCTACAATTTAATGATATATTGTTTTTATATTATTTTAGAACTTCTAAAGTGCAACAGACGAGAAGCTATATTTCATCATTTTATGATGAAGACAATCCATTTGGTTTCTCCGTTTTTGCACTCTATACTGAAGGATATTGTAAGACCTGAAGTTCTTTGTCGTGTGAACTTAATGATTGTAATTTATTTTTGTGATTTAATTACTTTTAGATGATAAACCTGTTGTGGAAAAAAATTGCCTATCAATTGATGGAATGATTTGCGAACAGCCATCAGATATATGTAATTATTGTTGATTTTAACTATGAATTGCAATTTTTAATGGAATTTATGTTGTACCTATATATCAATTAATAAATTATATTTTTAATTTTAGACAATACCCAAATCGTAGCAAGTATTATAGGGTACAAAGAAGATGATTACTTAATATTCTGCGTTGCAAACCAGTACGATAACCCGTTGATAAGTTAGTAGTTAAACAATCCACAATCATTTTTATAAAAATTATTAAAATATTTTACGGATCTCCTTGTTTTATACCTACGCATTACTTTAAATTTTCAGCAAATAAGGAAGTACCTCTGGTCTATTCTTACACCAGAGATAGAATTCCAAGTCTAACTACTATGAATAGTATCACCCAAGAAATCTTGCGTTGTGGAATTAACCCAAATTACATGATCAAAATTGATCATTCGAAAACAATTGATGATTTATATACATTTGATGAATCGTATTTTAAATCAACAATTACCAGTACTTCTATGACTAAAAGTATGGTTTCTACACGTGGAATCAGCATTGGAAATGATTCCCCTATAACTGAACTACCTTCAATATGTCCAAAGGACTGGGACGTTAAAACTTTTGACAGTCAATACGTAAGTATATAAGTTTAAGTTTTTGAGGGTGGTCTCTGGTATCAAATTGGATCTAGTTGGTAGGTATTAATGAGAAGTGGAAATTGAAAATCCTAAGTACAATTATTATACAAAATAATTGGCTCTTAGTTGAAGTACTGACTAGACGTGTTACATACTACTCCGTTTTTTTAAATAATGTTGTTATCATTATTGATGAACTAATTTCTTTCTCTGATACTAATGGGCATAAAGGGTTAAGCCTCTGCTAAAAATGTCGGCCACCAGACCCCTCTCTCTGTAATCAGGCCATTTAATTTTAGGTAGATCTATGATAACATTTTTCTATATCACTTTTTTTCAAATGTTCATTAAGTTGTTTAATATGTATAGGCTACTATTGCATTCCAAGGAACATGGAATCTACAAATGGCTACACCAACATACATAAATGGAAATAATCCATTAAAAACCGGACTCTTCTGTGTGTAAAATATTACTATTGAAAATTTATTACAAATATTTCAATGATTGTATTTATTTTTATATAACAGGCAACAGTTATCCTTGCACCAATAATCAACTGATATTCAAGGATACCACACCATGTGATGATACCGATTATAACACTGAATACGAAATGATTGATTCATCATACAATATCTAGTGAGTATTAAATATATTAAAGTTGAAAGTCAAAACAATTTTAGAAGCCTGATTGTTGTCACTGTCACTTTAACAAAGTAAAATCAAAAATTAACATACCAAAAATAGTAACAAGTATTATATTTTCAATGTGTTAAATCATCAAGTAAATTAAACTGGATTGAAAAATTAAAAAATATGTAATTGAAAAACTAGTTAGATCTGCAGTGACGTAGTCAGGAAAATTTCGGGTGTTCACCCCCCCCCCCCCTAAATTGACATAATAAATGTTTTGTTTATTTCCGAAAACTGTTAAAAACTTTGTTTAATTTATACTTAACCCCTCCACCATTTCACAATAGTGTCTATGCTACTGAGTTAGACAATTTTTTTTATATACAACCTACAATGTTTTGAATATTATTACGTAGAAGTATTACCAAATGCCTATAAGAACTTGTATACTTTACCAAACAAAACAAAATACAATAAAACCTTTAATATTGTGGTTTAAAAGTGATTAAATGTATTTAACATATTTTAAGAACTTAAAGTTATACATATTTGTATATTATAATAAGTTATTTGTCATTATTAGTACCCAGTGTACAGAAACCCAAAAAGCATTATTATGCCCAGCATATGGCTGTTCTAGCCCATATGCAATCTTTAACGTCGGTTCTGAAAAATATTGTAAGTAAATCACAGTTTATACATATTTTATCACAAAAATAATTTTAAAAATATTTTTTTTTAAATTTAAATAATATTATTTGTTTTTTTCATAAAAACAATAATTTAATTACACGAAAAATGATTTAGTAAATTATATTTCCAGATGATACCGCAATTACTGAAAAATATCCATTTATTGACAAGAAGTTATTCAGGCATAAGATCGGCAAGGGTACCTGTAAGTTAATATAGTATAAATAATAATAATAACTTCTCAAATCACACATTTCTGTTTTTATAACAGGTCAGAGAGAATACACAATCGCTGTCATCGGTGCTGATGACTGCTGGGAAGAGTATATGACGATAGTTGTTATCAACCAGTATGAAAACTTCTTTAGCGGTAAGAATCATAGTAAAAGTAATTCAACTATTTTAAAACAACATAAAAATTATAAAAATATATTTTAGGAAATAAGTATATCATCTGGGTAGTAACAAGAGATGAAAACCCTGATTGGAGTACTTATAAGAAAGTATACGAAGATATTGAGAGAAGTGGTCTGTCCCCTTACTATTTGGTAAGTGTTGATCATTCGATAGTACC
>NW_019102071.1:0-3590 GCF_001856785.1 Myzus persicae | reverse complement strand
TATATATATATATATATATATTCTATATGTATACGAGAATACGTGCATAAGAATACTGAAGTATAAAATTATAACAAAGTGTATAATTTTAATTTGATGTAGTAATAATATAATTTTAAATGTAGCATGCAATAATTTATGAAAATATGAGTATAATATGTTAAATGCACTTGACGAATAAAATTAAAAAAGAAATTATAATGGATAGGTTGAATTTGCAGAAATATTATAATGACCGTGTGAGTTCTCAATTATTTAAATTTTAAATGTTACTTTATTGGTAGATTGATGATATACATAGGATGCTATAATAGAGCCCTATAAATATAGACAACGCATAAATTATAAAAAAACAAATACGTATAAACACATCGATAATTTACCTACGTTTGATCTCGATTGGAGGATCTTACAAAACATAAACTTATCAGTAGTTATCACTATTCAAGGACAGTTGCCAGTTGGATAGTATAATATAAAATATTATAATACAAAAAATACACGCATAACCCATTATAATAATTAGTATAGTACAATAAAGTGTTGCGAAAAACCAAATTTTGGTATAAATTAAAAACCACAAAATCCGACCAACTTGTATCCGCTTTGAAGTTTAATGAATATTATCAATAATATTCTATACAGTCGAATATACGAATAAAATGCAAAAACAATAAACTAATCCGTCCGTTATTTCGTTGAACGGATGAGCGGGCCGTGCAATATAAGGTGTCGGTAAATACTAAATACACAACTGTGGGCATAATATTAAACTATACATAATACGCGTACCTATATCATGTTGTAATATTATGTAGAGGCGTCTCTCAACCACTCAAAACTAAAGAACCGTCACCTAATTTTTCCGAGATTTCGTCCTATAATAGTATGTATCGTTATATTTTCACTGGGCGACAAAACTATATTCTCAAAAATAAATATTAAATTATATTATAATAAAATTATTTCCTGCTCGTCCCTCATAATTATTAAAAAATATTATTAATATTGATTTAAATACTAATGCAATAAAGTAGAAGTAAATGGTAAAAGCTTACAAAAGCTGGTTATAATTTATTAAAATAAAGATAATTTAAAGGAAGATATAATATTTATTCGTGACTAAAATATTTTTTTCACCCAGGTGTATGAAAATTCTTCTTTTAAAAATTGTGTGTCTCCTAGTCTTTAAAAATACAGTCAACTAGGCGACAGAATATTTTTATACTGTATGACATTTGTGTCGCCTACTTTACTAGTTTAAAAAATTCACTGATTCACTGATGATTCAACAATTAACATATACACACACACCCACCCACACACACACACACACATCACAATACGTCTCGTCGATCGCTACTTTGGGCAGGGTAAAAAAAAAAATGGTGGGAGCAGGGGAGGTCGTTGTTTTGCGAGGAAACAAATTATATAATATTTCATAAGAAAGAGAGACAAAAAGCTGCCGACGACGGTGCGCGGAGGAAGCCACTTGAACGCGGTGCACGCGCTTATAATAAAGATTTATAACGAGCCTAGGCCGTTCGTCGAGCACCATTATAATAATAATAATGATAACAATATATACACGCGAATTTATAATGGGGTTTAATTAAAAATCCGTAACAATGTAAACAACGGGGAATTTCGTACGCATAAAATAATACATAACATCATAAGCAATGCAAAATATATATTATGTATATGCACTACACGGTGATGGTGTACTTTCATAGTGGGTCGCATTGTCCGGCAGCGGCACGATGCATCTTGATGACGAGGGTCAATAGTCCTCATCGCGTCATCTGGAGAAGAGCTTCTGCCGCGTGCATCGGCCAAAATAATAATAATTGTATGTATATACCTAATAATAATAATATGTATTGTATGGCTGCTGCAGCACGCGGACTATACAGGAACCAGCAGAGTCGTTAGCGATTTTTAAACTGCATTTAAACGCGCTTTAACGAACGCCGCCGCCGGCCACTTATCACCCTCCGAGTGGTTTTTTTGTTTTTTTTTTCCAGACGAAAAGGACGACCCGTTTGTATACACAGTAGTACCTACGTCGTGTAAAAGCACATGACATAAATTATAATTTCACATTACAATGTGCAGCAACTAGTATATTTCAGGGCTCCAGGCACGGATTCCAGAGGTCGTGGAATAAAAGTCTATGTGGCGTTTAAAATTTGAGTGGTTGGAGCGGAATTCCGATGTAAATGAGACATATGAAATAAAACATTATACCGGATCCGGTAGGTACTACAGGCACTAAAGGTAGATACTCAATACTGTATACTTACACTGTGAAATTCAAAAGTTTTCACTGTATATAATAATGCAGCTAATAATCGTTAAGTTAAAAAAAAAATATTTAAAAAAAATACACATGATAATCACAGTTATTGTTTAAATTTAAAATAAAAAAATTATTGCATGAGAACTTTCAGCACACGAGGCTGTTGAAGTCTTGTAGAACAATGCTCGTTGTCGGAAGGGGCGAAAGCAAAATCACTTTTCGGGAAATTCGTACTTAGTATTATGCCTAATGAGTAATGAGTATATATTATAGTGTCATGCATAGCATTACACACCTCGTGGGCACACATACCCATGACACATTACAAGATAAGGTTAACTCGAAGACGGTGTGCATAATTTCGAGTAAAATAATGAAATCTCAAATGTTGATTTCTTCTAAAGAGATTTCAAAAAAAGTTCCATGCCGATTATCATAATATAATGCGACGATATCGCGTTTAAAATTTTAGGGTTTCTCGTTTCCAGTTTTTTTCCTTTACAGTTCACATTAAATGTTTAATTTATACACAAAATTCATTAGCATTTTCACACGCCATTTATATAATCCGGCTTGCGTTACACCTGGCGCACGTGTGCCATAAGTTATCCATCTCTGCTGATTAGGTTATTTACATAATGATATAGTGACTGGTCGCGATCTTTGCGTGACGTGCGACGCGATCGTCAAATGTTGATGTCGGCCCGATGTCTGACCTACATTGAACGGCGACGATCAATCCCGGCTTTCAACTCTGGTACTAGACGCCAGATTGTTCTCGTTCGGTGCACAGAGTAATGAACATTGAATGGTATTCCCTTTATTTTTTTTTAACACCTGAGAGATTAAATTATTGTTATTTATGCGTATAATATATTTTGTATAATACACGTGTATGGCAAAATTCTATGACTAAGATTGTAGTAAACTAAAAATTTAACTTATGCAAACTAAATATATGATATTTATCACGTTCGCTCTTCACTTTGGTATATAATAATATTATTATTATCAGAAATGTATGTTTATTATGGCCGGAGAACGTGAAGATAATATTTTTTTTAATATTATAATATAATCTATTATACATTTTTATAAGATTCAGTGAGAAAAAGATCAGTCAACAGTAAGTATAAATACTATTACACCAATGCTAACAATCCATACTTATATAAGTTATAATATAATTTAATGTTTTTTGCCGCAATAGTATATATAAGTACACGTATAACGTTATACACGAATCCAATAATTATAATTTTCTGAATATATTCTGAGAAATAGGTAC
>NW_019102070.1:0-3596 GCF_001856785.1 Myzus persicae | reverse complement strand
CCCCCCCCCCCCTTGACCGCTATTGGATGAGAGCCGATGCAATGATAATCGTGCATGATATAATACTTTATACGCAGTGCTTCAATTAGGAGGGTCAAAAGGGATGTTAATATGTTTGAGAAATACATTTTAACAAAAATGCTCTGGAGTAGGTACCCCCCCCCCCTATTCTAATTATTGCGCGTGATATAAGTACTGAACAATAAGACGTTCCTTTTATTTAAAATCTTTGCATATTTTTGACGATTCAAACCACAGCACGTCACAAACGACGTAAATAAATAATATTTTATATTCGAAATAGGTAAAAGCCAACGGCACTCACCCGACGCCAAGCGAACGTGTTGCGTGAACGTATTAGCTGCAGTTGGCGGCGGCGGCGGCAATACATTCGCATAACGGACCGCCAGAGACGCTAGCACGGTGACGGCCACGTGTGCACAACAGTGGACAACAGAGGTACAACAACAGAGTAAAAAAATTATTATTAATTTTGAAAAATAATTGTGTCGTTTGGGAGAAAACGTGACGAAGCGGCAGTGATTGTGCACCGTGAGCGATAGCGTGCTTGAAATATAATTATGACAATAATGTATTATGTCGTAAAAAAAAAAAATTAATTTTTTATTGTTGTCGCTGAAATCGCGTGTATTCGCGGTACACGCGTAACGACACAATGACAACCGCGCGGTGTTCAGAGCAGGCCCCCGTGCACGGTGTGGCCGTGCCGCACAGCGACTACAACGCGGTTACACAACACCGCTGTAACGGCGGCGGCGGCGGCGGTGGCTGTGGCGACGGCGTCGGCGGGATCGTCGGTGCACGAGATGGTGGGACGCGGTTGCACGTATAGGTGGGTGGGTGGGTTGATGGGTGTACAGGGGGCGCACCTTGGCGACGGCGACGACGCCGCTGCCGCCGCCGCCGCACACCCTCGGCCCGGCCACGTTCGAGTAACGGAAAAACCCGGGGGCTTGACCCGACCGAATCCGAGCGCGCGCGGCCGTCCGTCCCCGGCCAAAAGGGCGCCCGAAATGGTGACGCCGACGGCGCGGCGGTGACGGCCAGCGGCCACGCGTTTCTAGACGGCTCGCGCGCGCAGTGATCGCACCGTATGAAACCTGAGCGGTGACGGAGGTGGCCGCCGACCGCGAGCGTTTAATTATTAATTAACGGCCGGTATGACGGGAACACGGCTATAACAGCGGGCGACCAAGATTTTGTCGGCGGTGGTACAGAGACCCGAGACACGGGCAATCGGGCAGCAAGGAACACCCGTCGCGATTACCCGGTCTGTTACCCAGAGCTTACCACCGGTATAATGTCGACGTTTTTATTTTATTTTTTGGTTTCGTTAGTTTTGTTACCTAATCTTTTTTAGTTTTTGGACAGCACTCGTTTGGATCTTATTGCAGCTGTGCATAATATAATAATAATATATATATCACTGTTTTGAACATTTTTAATTGGACATTATGAATAAGTTATGGTCGTAAATCCAGTACTGGATTTACGGTGGCTCAATCCCAGTTCAAGGGTACTTGACCCTCCCCATAACTTCCAGAATAATATGTTCGACAATAATTTTTAGTTTTCAATATTCTTTAAAACATACAAACTTATAAGTACTTAACTATCTTTTTTTGCGTACGCCGACGGCGGAATTAATGTGAAAACGTCAAATATTCAAGTCGCACTAATTACAGATAAGTAAAAATAATAATATAACTATATAAATTAGTTAGATTATTAAGATCCCCAGCCCCCAAGAAAAATGCTGAGTATCCTTTACCGCCTGAATCATATTTCACATTTTGGTTTATAAGCATTGATAATTTATTATACTATTATCGTGTAACAGCCAATGGGTAACCTATATGTTGAAAGCCGATAGGAATAGCGTGTACGCTTATATTTTGTAATTCAATAAATACGAACATTTATTTTTATTAATTATTGATAAATCATCTATCCGATCCCAGCAGTGGAGTTGAGGGGTAATTCGGTGCATACGCTATAATGGCGGGCGCACTGGCGCAAAAAACATATTCATAAAGGTACCTTCTACTTTGATGTTCGTCATAATACCGCGAAAACGTTCGGATTAGCAGCGCCATGACACAGATGATAGTTGATGCGGATTAGATGCCTTCCCCACCCAGGGAGGTTACACGTCACAGTTACAACTAATATAATTAAGCCAAAATTTGTATAAAATATTACCTACCCTATATATAGACGATACGACGACGGTGCATGTAGGTACATACTTATAAGTTATAAGTATAAAGTATTATCAACTTATAAATTATAGTTTATATTAGGTAGATATGTGTTAAACTTAAAATCATCATACGCGCGCGTCTCGTAATTTTTTTACCGAGATTATTCCTGGAATTGTCAAACATATATCTATGGGCAGCTAGACGCCTAACCATTTTAAAATAAAATACGTAGACTCAAAAAATTCTAGTGTTTAAAACAACGAGTGTATTAAATTGTTTTTCCGACAAGGAACCTGCAGTGAATAATATAGGTAACTTTGTGCGTTCTACCTTGACGGGTTGACAGGACGTCCGGCTACAAATCCTCGGGAAACAGGCTAGAGGAGATAAGACTCATTTCGTCACTGCGCTGCAATACTATATACAAAACGCACTCGCGAACGACAACGCTAAAACGGTAAGTTATAAATCGAGATCCAAAGTCGGAATTTCTACTCACGGCACGACACTAAACTCGCGAACGCCTAAAAGCAAAAATAATACTGTCGAGACCTCGAGAATCGGATGACGGACGCGGCAAAAAACGACTTGACAGTTTCACAAATATAACGGACGAAAAATATCAGGATTATCTTCTCGCCACCACTACCAAGTATAAACATTGTATGGTCTGCGGTTACCGGTGATTACCATGGTCCGGCAATGTGGATGAATATAACTTAATATGTTGTGGCGTCAACTTTACGAAAGGTTACAATCCCGTTCCCGTTTCTTTAAACCCTCGTCTACCATGGTAAGCACAACCAAGGTCTATAGCCTAAAGGCGACTTCCCATTATACCGTGAATCTTGATTTCTCAAAATTATGTATTTTTTTTTTTATTGTGAAGTAGTGAACATAATGATAATGATAACTGGTTTCTTGTTATCACAATGAAACAATCACTTATCAATTCAAATTGTTATTTGATAATTATTTTCATAGGCAGTAACACCCTTAAGGCGGGTTTCCACTATATGCGTGTGCCGTGGTTAACCGTGTGGTAACCTAACCTAAACAACTGATCACAGCAGAGGATTTGTATGCACGAATGCACCCACGCGTATAGTGGAAATCCGCCTTTAGATCATTAAACTACTAGTATTGGCTAGAAAGTGATAAGCTGTAACGGGGCCGTTATGTGTAATGTTTATATCGTTTTTCCACGAGCCCATAACAGACCACTCCCCCACAGCCTAAAAATTGATGACCTTTCTGTCACCAATATGATCTCAGCAGTAAAGGCGGTATTCCACTAACACCGTGTTCCGTGTTGGCCGTGTAGACCGTGTGATATCCAATGATATGATTGGATAGTTAATTTCATAACCG
>NW_019102069.1:0-3589 GCF_001856785.1 Myzus persicae | reverse complement strand
AAAAAAAAACAGAACACTTCTGCTAGTTTTCATGAACAGACCGAAGCCGAATCAGTATTAGTCGAAACATTAACTACTGAAAATACTGAAGTTCCAGTTCCGAGTATAAATTTGTTTGACTCAAGTACGCCTGACTTAGATTTAGGTGATTTAAACACAGGCCCTAAGCAACCAATATTAAAGGTAAGTGAGATATCAACACAGTGGTATTAAAATAGAAGTTTTTTTTTAGTTTATACTTATTACCTAAGTATATTCTTATTTTTCTATATAAAAACTCCAATTATTTATTTTTAATAATCATGTAAGGTAACTACTTTTTTTCACCAGTTAAGACTTAAGATACAATTAAATTGATGTGTTTACTGTTTAATTTTTCTTAGGTTTATCCAAAAACTAAATTTGGATCTCAAAATAGATCATTTTCTTCAACATACTATAATGATTTTAATTGGATAGAATATAGTATTCAAAAAGATGCTATTTTTTGCTATCCTTGTCGCATATTTGCTGTAACTTCTGGCCACAATGAAGGAACTTTTACTAAAACCGGCTTTAATAATTGGAAAAAGGTAATTTTATACATTTGTGATTTGTTATTTATTTTTTTATTCTTGGTAGTGGAACGTACCTAACTGTAATCAATATATATAATTTAAATATATTCCAGTTAAGTGGAGCCAAAAATGCTAAAACCAAAAATTCTAGGATTCAAAAACATGCATATTCTGAACATCATTTAACTGCTATAGTTAAATGGAATGAATATAAAAAATCATGTCAATCTGATAATAGTATTATTTCCCAATTAACAGCTGCTCATACTGAACAAATTAAACAAAATAGAGAGTATATGAAATGTATAATTGATATTGTTTTACTACTTGGCCACCAAGGCTCTGCTTTTCGAGGCCATCGTGAGAATGATACTTCACATAATAAAGGTAATAAACTAATAAATTATTATATTAAGCTCTAGTTTTTTCTTCAATTATACTTTTTTTGATAATGTTATAATACATTTTAATTTATGTGTTAGGTAATTTCAAAGAATTATGTGAACTCATGTCAAAGTATTATCCAGAATTTAAAAATAAATATTTTAACGATGTGACAAACCACTCTAGTTGGTTAATACAAAATGATCTGATTAACTTTTGTGCTGAAAATGTAAAAAGTACTATCATCAAAGAAATACAAGAAAGTGGAATGTTCAGTATTTCTTGTGATGAAGCTAGGTAATATAAATTAATTTAGCTAAAATAAATAAAAGTATATCATGAATCGATTTCATCATTATATATTTATCAGGTGTCACAAACAAGAACAACTATCAATTTGTATTCGGTACCCAAAACAATTGGAAGTACAAGAAAGATTTTTGTGCTTTGTCGACGTTTCAAGAAGTCAAAATGCTGATGCATTAGTTTCTGTATTACTTAATTTTATCAATTCATCAAATTTAGATAAAGTACCAATAATAGGTCAATCATATGATGGAGCAAATGTGATGTCTGGGTCTAAGAATGGTGTGCAAACAAAGCTAAGAGAAGCTCACCCTCAAGCTAAGAATGCTATCTATGTGCACTGTATGGCACATAGATTGAATTTGGTGGTAGTTGACATGTGTAAACATTTAAAGGTAGAGCTTCGATAAATAAGATTATAATCATAATAGTGGCCAAATTGGTGTTTTAAAATACCTAATAAAATATTTTATTCTCTATAGGATGCAAGGAACTTGTTTAATGGGTTAGAAGCTCTTTATGTTTATTTTTCACGACCCTCTACAAATTTTAAACTTTGTGAAATGCAAAAAGAGCTAGGATTAACTAAAATTACTCTTTCCCAATTAAGTGACACTCGATGGGTCTGTAGATTTAAGAGTTGTGATACTCTTATTAACAATTATAATGCTATTGTCAATGTTTTAACTAATGAAATTGATGAACAGGAGAGTAAAGATGTCGCTCAAGCAATTGGTATGTTTAATTTAAATGTATTTAATAATATTTTAGACCATTCAAGTACACATATTATTGTATTTATAAAAAAAATTATACTTAAATAATAAATAAATAAATTATATTTCAGGCGTTTTGACAACTATAAAAAATTTTAAATTTATTATATATTTGTTTATACTTCATGATGTTCTTAAATTAATAAATATATTGAGTGTACAATTACAATCAAAACTGGCAACATTAGGAAGTTCGGCATGCTTAATAAATGGAGTTAAAGAAACTTTGAAAAAAAATCGCACTCCAGAATACTTTGCAGAATTATGGGAAAAAATTATTAATTTTGCAGAGAATAATGATATTTCCATCAATATTCCCATAGGTAGGTAACTTTAAAATTAACTAATTTTCCACAGAAATTACATGTACAAATTTTCTTCTTCAACAGGTTCTAAAAGACGTAGAACAGAAACAAAAACCCTCAAGGATTACCATGTTACTGTCACAACTGCGGCTGAGAACTCGTTATACGAAGACGATTCGTCAAAGAAAAAATATTGGGAAGAGCATGCTAACTATCCAATATTAGATGCAATTATAGTTAGTTTGAATAGTAGATTTTCAGAGGAGAGTTTAAAAATTTCAATAGCAATTGATGAATTATTTAAATTAAATTTTCAAAAATCATCTTTTCTTATTGATTATTATAAGGTACGTTGTAACTTGTATTTGAGCAATATTTATAAATTATGAATTCTATTTGACAAATACTTTTTTTAAACTACTTTGTTTTTGTTTGTATATTTATGTACACTTTACAGGATACTTTTGATATCTATTCTTCAAACTTAAAATGTGAAATAAATGTAATGAAAAACATGATGAAAGAAGTCAATTTTGAAAATATCAAAAAACATCTAAATGAAGAAGTATTTCCTAATTTATTTAAAATTATGCAAGTGGCAATAACATTACCAGTGAGCTCGGCCACTTGTGAAAGGTCCTTTTCAACTATGAGAAGGATCAACACATATGTCAGAGCTAACATGACTCAGGGCCGATTTACTAATTTAGCAATATTGAATATCGAAAAAGATATTATAGTAGATACTGAAATAATATTAAACACATTTGCTAAATCCAACCGACGAATACAGCTCTAAAAATGTATTGGGCACATTTTTTTAAATAAAAATTTGTTCTATAATTATATTATTTTGTTGTTACTTGTTGCTCTAAAGCCATACATACAGTATTAATAATTCCTATTGTTTTCCTAAAATTTATGTGGTGTATAATGTATAATTATAAATATAATTTTGACAACTATTATAAGTAGATGAAATAGCACATTTGAAAAAAATATTTAGTAAGTTTTATTTTCAGTCAATATTGTAATTAAGTAAGCAATATAAGATATACCTATGTTGTACTAAAAAAAATTTTTAGGTGTTAAATACTTGTATAAATGCTTCATTCAGTACCTAGGGCTTCAGCCCCCCCAAATCTCAAACGCTATTTGCGCCTATGGTATTGGAGATATATATAGCCATTACAAACACGAGACATACCCATCGTTTTATGTGTATTGCGTATGTATTATATTATATAGCATCATTCTGTCG
>NW_019102068.1:0-3608 GCF_001856785.1 Myzus persicae | reverse complement strand
TCCCCACAAGGTATGTGTGGTAACGGCATATTCTGTTGGAAATCAAACGATACGACATCTATCTCACTATTTTCTAACTTAGCTTCCTCAGATTTTTGTCTTAAATCAACATAAAAAAACTTCCGCTTTAGAAACGTGAAGTTGTTTTTCAGTTTCCAATTTTTTTTTTAATTCGTTATCTTTTTCAGCCGCTATTAAATTTTTAAGTCTATCACACGTCTGACATGTATCAACACGCGGATAATCGAATGATAACTTATAATTTGTTGAAAAATATTTACGATAAAAATCATATGAAACTATTGGTTTGATATTGTTATTTTCCTGCATTTGATTCCATTTGTCATTTTCGTATTTAATCAAATACAACTCATACATTTTCATCATATTAAGGTCTGGAGATAAATATCGCATTGAATCATTTTTTATTCGACTATAGTGTGATTCACGGGCAGGGAAACTTTCTATATGAGTTTGAATTTGAAATACTATCTGTTCATTTATTTTATTACCTCTATTTACGTGTTTCCCGCGTTTGTCTAATGGACTTGGTTCATTTTTTTGAAGAGACTTTATAATCCTTTGAACTCTGTTTTTCCCAATTCCCAAAAATGAACAAAATGCTTTCTTACAAACTCTTTTTTCTACTTCTTTAATTCTTATAAAATATATACAACTACATGATTTAGGTTTGCTGTTATCAGTAATACTTGGTCTACGCCTAGCTACGCTATTTAATTTAATTAAACCCGCAATATAAGTATCCTGCTTCTCTTTATTCCCAATTGTATTAAACATATTTATAATTATATTCTTTTCTACATCACTTACTTTAATAAAACATTTGTTTTTACATTTGCAATCTGGTCCGATTTTCCTCGATAAAACTAACTTACCACGCAAACTAATATGTTCTTCTCCAGACGCCTTTGCATTCTTACATTTATTGCGTTTCCAATTTTCAGGATTTTTAGTTTTTTTTTTACCTTTAATAACCTGTACGTCGCCCTCTTCATCCGAAGCTTCTATTACACGAACTTCGTCATCATATTCCACATTAAAAGTCGTATTATTCGGCTTTTTGGTATTTTGTATGCTACTACAATACTACATAATGTTTCGTATTCGGAAATATTTTCAAAGTCCGAAACTTCGATCGGTGAATTTGGATTCCCATAATCCGGATCATTGATTGAATCGTCAAAACTTAAATCACTTATACCACTAATATCACTCATTATAAAATAATATATTTAGAAAAAATTAATTATAAAAACTTAAAAAAATATGAATTTATCATTAGAAATATTACTTTATTTATTACTGATAAACATTATCAAAGAATAATGCCGCGAAAAGCAATAAAATAATGATATAACGATATCACATGTATATAATTTACAGTATGGCCAACATTTGGTGCAACAACCAGACATATCCGGATATGTCTGGTTGTTGCATCAAATAATAAACCAGACATCTCCATTTGTTTAATATCTCAGTATCTAAGATTCGGACATGTCTAGTTGTTGCACCAATCGACGTGTTTTTTTTTTTTGATAATTCAAGCCGAAAAAGTGATTTTGACCAAAATATGGAGATGTCTGGTTGTTGCCCCCAGGTCTTCAAATTAGAAGTAAAGAATAATATTCAAAGCATAGTAATTGACGCACACCGGCGAAAACTTATGTCTTCTAACTCAGTTCCAAGTACAATTTTTACAAATAATGTACCAGTTGAAAGTCAAAATTATATTCCACCTATGACATTGACTTCTCAAGAAAGACCAAATCATATGAGTAATAACTTCCATATTACTATGCCTTTGATAACACAAGGAAATCAATGCAAAAGTTATAACATTCAAACTTCTACATTATCAAGCTCACAAGACATGCAACGTGAAAATCAAGACTTTCAACTGACTTCCAATCATATTCAACGCTACTAATTTTGAACCAAAGACTTATTTTATATTACTATAATTAGTTTATAATTATTTTTAAGTATTTCCTGACCATAAGATCTGGTTTAGTTTTTATTTAGTTTATTTAAAACATTTTATGATGTTCAGTTTTATTTACAGGTATTATATGAAATATATATACATAATTTTACCTATTGTAAAATGATAAATGGAGTTTGTTTTTTAATTAAAAGATTAATTAATATAAACTATAGTGTTTATTATTTACTTTCAGAGCCGGTTTGAGTAAACTATTTTTGGTGCACTGCACCACCAATATATTAGTGGTGGGTGGTTAATCTTGGTTGAGCTATTATCTTTATTGAGTATTATGCTGATTGATTTATTTGTATGTTAATGTTGAACTAAAAACTATTAATTATTGTAATTGGTCATA
This sequence comes from Myzus persicae, assembly GCF_001856785.1. Lineage (NCBI taxonomy): Eukaryota > Metazoa > Arthropoda > Insecta > Hemiptera > Aphididae > Myzus > Myzus persicae. The sequence goes on along the minus strand of NW_019102068.1, from coordinate 1,245 downwards.
AGATTTGTTGAAATGTAAATAAATAAAAATAAAATATATAAATATAGTGTATCTTTGAATATTTAAAACATAAATAAATATTCATCAAACTTAAAAATGAAAGCCTGCAATAAAAAACATTTTTTTTTAAATTTAATCAAATGTATTATAAATAAAAGAGTAGTGACATACTTTTATTTTTATTTCGTTCATGTTTAAATACAATGTATATGTATTAATAAAAAGTTAAGTACAAAAATCATTACAGAAATATTGTGTACAGTTAATAAGAAAAGTGTAAACAACTTAATAGAATGTAGGTACTAAACATTACGTAGGTAGGTATATGAAAAAAATTTTTAAAAAAAACCTTACCACCATATATATTACTTTCAAACCACCTCTGTTTAGTATTTACTATTTACTACTTTAGAAAGCAATCATGGAGCCATGGAGGTACTTTTAGCCCAGTGGCGTACCCAGGGTAGGTGTCTGGGGGATATCACCTCCCTTAGATCCCTTAAGAAGTTTAAGCTTTGAAGTATCTTATTAAATTATGAAACGATAACTAAAAAAAGGTCATCAATTCATGCATATTATGACCCTTCCCCCCCCCCCATTGAAATATTCTGCGTACCCCACAGTACAGCCTAGTGCTATTAGGTACACCTACCTATAGTATACATTAATAACTAATTTAGTCACTTACCTTAATGTGACATATGTTCGTTCTGTTGCCGATATTGGTTCTTTAAAATTGGTCTTTTTTTTGACATTCGACCCTTAATTCTATTTACCAAAAAATCAAAAGTTGCGATAGACATTCTTAAAAATTTAAAAAAACGGTCTGGATGCTCACGTAAGTTCTTGTACACGTGGTGAAATTCACCAAACTTTGAACGACACTTATTCATATTATGAACAGCTTGCCTTTTTTTTTTTTCAAAAAATAATGTCTTAACACAGGTTTTTCTAAAAGTATGTGCAGCTGAACTTCACTTGTTGGCGACATATTGGCAAATGAGAAATTCATTGTGTTTTATAAAATTTTTAATATCGCTATAGTGAATCGCTAATAAATGTAAACACCTTTATCGCTCATCGCTCATCGCGCATCACCAATCGCTCATCGCTGTCGCCCGTCGCTCGCCAATGTGAACCCGACCTTACGCGGAAATGTCATCGCTGAATTGTCGTGAGCTAAAATGACTGCGCTAAATTGTCATGGAACCAGAGGTAACAAACGAGAATGAAATTTATTATTTA
>NW_019102067.1:0-3609 GCF_001856785.1 Myzus persicae | reverse complement strand
AAAAACATAACAATGGCGACGAAGTAGAGTATGGAAACCACGTGCCAAAATGAAATATAATTTGTTTTAAGTGCGTAATATTAATTTAAAACGCTTAGTGTTTAAAATAAAAAGTGTTATAATGAGTAGTTCAAACATTAACGGTGCAACTACGCGGGCTTCTAGCGGTAGTGGTAATGGTAACATTAGCAAAGGGCAAATTAATGGCACCATTTCCGAATTTAATTTGAAAGTTGACGACTTCAGTTCGTGGATTGAACGCTTTGAATTGTATGTATTATTAAATGAAATTAATTCTCATAAAAAGAAATTAATGTTCTTAACACTTTTGGGCAATGACGGTTATGTATTAGTCAGTTATCTTTGTACTCCATTTAAGCCAGTTGATAAAAGTTATGACACACTAAAAGAAATGTTATCTAATTATATTAATCCTAAACCTAATGTTCTAACTGAACGTTACAAGTTTAAGGAGAGAAAACAAGGTTCAGAAGAAACTATAAGTCAATTTGTGACTGCATTAAAAAAACTTTCACAGTATTGCGAATTTGGTAGTAATTTGGATGATTCATTGAGAGATCAAGTTGTTTACGGTATCAGGGATAACAACATAAAAAAACGTTTAATGTCTGAACCGGAGTTAACGTTTAGAAAAAGTGTTACACTTTGTTTGTCAATGGAAGCAGCGAACAATGATGTGTCTCATTGGGAAAAACAGGAATTGAATTATCAGCGAGGAATGAAGTTTAAGCAAAACAGACAACCATGGGGACAAGGGAAGTCAAAGAAAGCACACAGATCAGATTCAATACCAAATAGGTAATCAAAAGGATTCAACGAACAATTCAAGTCATGGCCGTAAAACTGTTTGTTTTTGTTGTGGCAAAGCAGGTCATACAAAACCATTTTGTAGGTAAGTATAAGCATTTAACATGTACTAAATGTTCTAAAGTAGGTCATTTAATTAAAGTTTGTAAAGCTAAAAGTAAAGCTGGTAATGTTAATATACTAGAAGAGTCTAATATTTTAAATAATTTTGAAGATTTGCATATTGATAATTTGTTTTCATTAGAGACTGTTGATGTTAATTTTATTAAACCATTTAATATCAAGTTAGATGTAAGTGGAATTATTATTAAGTTTCAAATTGACACTGGATCTTCAATTACAGCTTTGTCTTATAGTGATGCATGTAGAGTGAATCTTAAATTGAAAGATATTCAAAAAAGTGATATAAGTTTAAGAGGTTATACTGGTACTTTAATTATTCCAATGGGTTATTTAAAAGTGAGTGTGAAATTTCATGGAAAAATTGAAGTGTTGAATTTGTATATAATTAAAGAAGGTGGTCCTCCTATTGTCGGTAGAGATTGGATTGAGAATTTATCATTACCTATTAAAGGGGAAGTTTATTCACTTTCATCAAAAACAGAAATAAATATTTTTGAAGATTTTCCTTCAGTGTTTGGAGATGTACTTGGATGTTATAAACCTAAAGTGTTTAAATTATTCTTAAAAGATGAAAACATTAAACCTATTTTTTGTAAGCCTCGTGTGTTACCTTTTGCATTGAAAGATAAAGTGAGTTTGGAAATTGATAGATTAGTCAGTGAAAAGTTATTAATTCCAATAGAGTCTTCAGAGTGGGCTACACCTGTTGTGCCTGTTTTAAAAAGTGATGGTAAAATTCGATTATGTGGTGACTATAAGGTTACACTTAATAAATTTATTAAAATAGACAGATATCCTATACCCAGAGTAGGAGATTTAATGGCAATTTTGCAGGGTGCATTCAAATTTTGTGTTCTTGATTTATGTCAAGCTTATCAACAGCTTTCATTAGATGAGGAATCACAAAAGTTAACAACTTTATCTACACATAAAGGACTTTTTGTATTTAAACGTATACCATATGGTATAGCTTCAGCTCCTGGTATTCTGCAGCGTGAAATGGAAAATATTCTGAGAAATATTGAGGGTACAGTTGCTTTTTATGATGATATCATAATATCTGGAAAATCTAAAGAAGAAGTTACTAAAAGACTTAGGGAAGTGTTAGGAAGATTAGGTTCAGTAGGATTGACTGTGAGAAAAGATAAATGTAAATTGTTCCAGGATAGTGTTACTTTTTTGGGTTATAAAATAGATAAAGATGGTTTACATGTTCCTGAGGCTAGAGTTAAAGCTATTACATCAGTACCTATACCTTGTAGTGTTACTCAACTAAAAGCATTTTTAGGATTAGTAACTTACTATGGTAAGTTTATTAGTAATATGTCTACCAAAGCAAATCCTTTGTATAAGTTGCTTAAGAAAGATATACCTTTTGTATGGGGTAAAGACCAAAACTAAGCATTCAATGAAATTAAAAGTGCTATTTTGTCTAATGAAATATTAATCCACTATAATCCAAAATGGCCTATCATTATAGCTTGTGATGCTAGTCCTACTGGTATTGGGGCTGTATTATCTCATAAATTACCAGATGGTACAGAAAAGCCTATTGCCTTTACTTCCCGGACATTAAATAAGGCCGAACGTGCTTATGCACAAATAGATAAAGAAGCTCTTGCTATAGTTTATTCAGTTAAGTATTTTCATCAATATGTATATGGTCGTGAATTTATACTTAGAACAGATCATAAGCCTTTAGTAGTTATTTTTGGTCCTAAAAAAGGTATTCCTGTCATGATAGCAAATCGGTTACAGCGGTATGCAATATTTTTATCTGGCTATAATTATGAAATACAATTTGTAAAAGGTATAGATAATGGTAATGCGGATGCATTGTCAAGACTTCCTTTAGATACCACTGCGAGTTCTAATATTTTAGAATCAGATAATTACTCTATTAATTTAATCACTGAAAATATTAAAACAATTTCTGATTTAGATATTTGTGAGGAAATTAAAAAAGATACTATTATTAAACAAGTTTTTTTTAGCGTTTTCACTGGTCAGTGGCCTACTGACATTAAAAAGGTATCTGAAGAATTGAAACCATATTTTAACCGTAAGGATCAATTTTCAATTGAACAAGGATTATTATTTTGGGGGCATCGTTTAGTAATACCGTCTAAATTTCGGACTGAATTGTTAACTGAATTACACAGCACTCACTTAGGTGTTGTTAAAATGAAAAGTATCGCTCGTTCTTTTATTTGGTGGCCTGGAATTGATTTAGAAATTGAAGGTATTACAAAAAGATGTGAACTTTGTTTGATTCATAGTGAGAATCCTCCAAAGGCAGTTCTACATAGTTGGCCTTGGCCTGATGGTCCATCTCTTAGGGTTCATTTAGATTTTTTAGGTCCTGTTAATAAAAGAATGTTTCTTGTGATTATAGATGCCTTTTCAAAGTGGGTGTATGTGAAATTTATGCCGAATATAACTACTTCTTCAACTATTAAAATTTTAAGAGAATATTTTGCTTATTGGGGCATTCCTGCTAAACTTGTGACTGATAATGGTCCATCTTTATGCTCGAAAGAGATGGAAGATTTTTTACAAAAAAATAGAGTTTTTCATATTAAAACTTCACCGTATAATCCTGCATCAAATGGTGCAGCTGAAAATCTTGTTCGCACTTTCAAAAATTTTATAAAAAAA